>NW_026854710.1:0-45855 GCF_026571515.1 Ruditapes philippinarum | reverse complement strand
TGCCAGCTGAAAAAAGCTGTTTTTTCCCCTTAAGTTTTTTTAATTTTTTTAAACCCTTCGGGATCACTTATTGTTTCACCAAATTTGTGTTTGAAGATTATTACCTTAAATCTGCGAGAGGGCTTTTAAAAATGTTATTTTCCCGGGTTAAATTAAAAAAAGTACAATTTTCATAAAAAATTGTTGCTTTCTTTGTTCAGGGTTTACCCTTTTTTTCCAGATTTCAACTGTATAACCCGTACAAAAAAATTACAGCTATTTGAAAAAAATGTAAAAAATTTTTTTTTTTGGAAATCATTTTTATGGGGAAGACGGGAAAAAGGAAAGATTATCCTTATAAAATTATCAGGGAAAGGTAGTGCTGTTTTTTTTCCCCCAAGGAAAATCTTTTTTTGAAAATATTGTTTATTTCAATTTTTTTTTTGTGATTCCCATTTTTTTTGACGTCAATTTTTAATTGGTTCTTTTGGGAAAAACCTTCCGCAAATTTACATATTTTGGGGAAAATTTAAAGGAAAATTTATTAAAAGGGAATTTTTTAAATTAGCCGGATCCCCATAAAAAAATCCCCTTAATTTTGGGACTGTTTTAAAGAAAAATTTACAGAAAATTTCACGAAAATTTTTTAAATATTAACCCAAAAATTTAAAGCCCGGTAAAAAAAGTAAAATTTTTTTGTATCTGTTAATTTTAAAAGGAAAATTTTTTTTATGTAAAAAGGGTGAAATTAAAAACTGTTTCAAAGATATTTGCTTTTTTTACCCCAATAGCCCCTTCCCAAAAACTTTTTTCCTTTTTAAATTCTTTCTCCTTTTTTTCCTTTCACACCCCAAAAAAATTAATTAAATTTCGGGATGAAAATTATGCCCCAACCGGGAAAAATTATTTGAACAATCTTTATTTGTCAAGCAGGGCGAAACGTACAAGACCCCAAATGGGTAAGGGGTTTTCCCTTTTTTTGTTTGTTTTTTTTTTCCTTTTCTAAAGTTAGAAAAAATTTTTTAAAATTTTTGTTTAGGGAAATCCCCTTTTTATTTTCTTACCTTTTTTAAAATCAAACTTATTTCCGTTTCCGGGAATATCAATCAATAAATAATGTTTTGTGGTTTAAAATTAGGCACAGTGAGTTAACACATTGATAATGGAGATAAAAAATGTATCGAAATACAGTAATTACGATGGATTAGCTACCAAAAAAAAAAAAAAAAAAAAAAAAAAATGAAAATAATCACACGTTCTAGACGGCTGTACAAAAAAAGATTTTAATTGATAAAAACCAGGTTATTTATTTCCTTTCTTGAGCGATCCTCAAAATAAAATGTTATGTCCCTTTTTATATTTGTAAAGAAAAAATAAACTAATGACATCAGGAATGCCAATTTCCCCCAAAAGCTTCCTTATATTTGATAACGCTGATTGATAAAAAAAACAAATGCGAATATGTCCTTAACGGCAATTTGGTTAGTTTCATTTGGAACTCAGTTGGCAAAATTTTTATAATTTTGTAAAAAGAGAACAAATGTTTTTGAGCGTAATTTGACAAAACGTAATTTTTTTAAAGCTTTTGCAATTGAAATTGCAAACTGAAAATATTTTTATGACAATTTATTTGATAGGATAGGAAAAGTTGAACATAAAATTTTGTTGAGGTGATCACATCCGTCTTTATGTAAAAGAATTGAAAAACCAGTTATTGCACTAAGGTTACGATTTGAAATAAGATATTCATCATTGTTATTGCAGGAATAATAATGCGGATGCAGCAACCATTAACCTGTTGAATTTATGTATCGGATCTGATCAGCTTTGAATATGAACGAATGTGTAGGCTGTCTCGGCGCCGGCTAATGACATCCGGTTCAAGCAGGTAAGAAATTCTAAGTAGATTATGTGATTATAATTTGTAAATAACAAGTTCATCGTACGACGTATCATCGATAAGTAAAGCGAACGCGTACGCAGGTTCATGTTATTTGTTAATAGAGGTTTAAGAAAGTTATAACAACAAATAGTACATATCTGTGGTTAAGTACATTGTATATGGAAAGACAACAACAACAACAAGTTCTTTCTGTTTTAAAACGTAGTATAATTATCAAGAAAATTAAAAAAAGAACACAAAAAATAAGTGTAATAGAAGAAGAAGAATACATGAAGCTTACAGGATTTAACAGATAGCAAAATGCTTATTTTGACCTTCTTGAATTAGGGTTACATAGTAAAAAAAATGTAGGGCTCGAACGCACGATTCTTTGTTAAAAAGTCATTAATCATTTGGCCACTGATTTTTTTACGGTAGTTAAAAAAATGTTGAATGAAGCAAGAAATAAAATACTGTATCGCATTAATGCAATGTAATAATCAAACATACGGTTTCGAAATTTAAATGATTAACATTTAATCAAAATGATACATAGATGATTAGGCGTCAGAAAAAAATCTAATTGGTTATAAATGTTGAATTATGTTATAGATAGTGCTAGGGATGTGGGCGGTAACTTGCATTGATACTTTCGACCGTCTTTGAACATGCTCAATCAAACCGAGCCTGCAATATTATCAGTTTTGTCGTATTGGTATTATTTTTAAGGATTCCTTTCTTTCTAGCTTATTATCGTTTAAACGATAACATATTTTCCTTATCAAAACAATCACACTGTAATTTACTTAAAATATAAAAATAAACATCAACAATTCATGGGGCCGTCCACAGACACAACCCAGCCGCATTGGTAAGGTACACATGTACAGTAGGACACTGAACCAACACAGGAAAGGAAAGGAGTGTTATTTGTTTCTGAGTTTTTAGTATAACGTTGCCGGTGGAAAAGATTAACAGAATTGGTTTCTTAATCGAGTTTTTCAAGTTCATATGCACCATGTACCGGCATGTTATTCATAAAAGTGAAAATAACTTAAATTTGAAAAAGGTTATATTAGCATTTGCAGCGAATATATAAATGGATTAAACAGGTTTAAACGAATACTATAATGACTGAAAAATTATTCTGCATAACATTAAAAACAAGAACATTGTTCGAAACAATTTTTTCCGTCCAAAAAGCCTTATGAATTGTAATACGGAAATGCAACCTCTAAGTGAGGCATTAAATCTACATTCGTTTGCATGCCATAAATAATGCTAAATTTTTTTTATTTATTCAAATGATGGAAAAGTTTCAAAATCAATTTTTAAAGTCTTTGTTTGAGAAAATTGAGGGAAATTGATTTTCAATTCACGTTTTAGAAAAATTAATATTGTTATTGTCTAATAATAAATTAAAAAAAAATGTTTCAAAGTTGATAGTGTCATTTAATTACCATAAAAATGTACATTTTTCTCAATTATTGTACATATTTATTGTTTTTATCTCATATAGATAAAATAAAACATGATATTGTTGTTTTTGGTTTTTATTTCGAATTGTATGTTTATTGTATATAATAATCAATAAATTTGAGAGTTGATCTGTGTTTAAATTAATTTTGTAACAAAACTAAGTGAAAAAAAACATTCATTTTGAAAAAAACTTATATAACTGTAAAATGTTTGTTCTGTTCTGTACGAATCAAACATCTACTCCAAAAACCGGGAGAGACCGGACAATAAACTTGTTTTGGTACTATTCGCCGGTCACTAGTAAATCCCGGGTAAAAATCAAAGCACTGAATGTACTGATGGGGAGGCTATGAGAAGAAATGTTTCAGACTTATAGTTTCTTTCTTTTTGCTTAAAATATGCTACCAAAATAAAAACGATATGCAATTGCGCTATTTATCCTACTGTTGTGTTCAACCATTCATATATATGGTTAATGTGGTTGACTATTCATTTTGTTAATATTCCAGAACATTTAATTGAGGTCTACATTCGGACTGTTAATCCATGCCAAATTTTGAAAACCATAAAACTGTCAATAATAAAAATGACATACCCAGCAAGTATGACGACTGTTCATTTCCAGAGTACAATAACATTTTTCAAACTGACGGTTCCTTAATCAAAATATTCTAGGACTGTTCATCATAAATACTTTATGTCATTTTAATATTATTTGAATGAGTAATAACAACTGCAAGTGATGGCAACATTTTTATTGGAACATAAAAATTATACACGTTTAGATGTACCATAATTGAGATCAATAAGATACTGTCTTGGATATTGAGTATTAATATCATCCTCTACGGACAGAAGGTTGTCTTCTCCAGAAGCAAATCTCGAATAAAATCAGCGTTTCAGAAAAAATTAATCCCATTTCATTACTGACGGCGTCGGATAATATTAAAGCTAGATATTTCTTGAAAAAATACATCTCTGCAAGCTTATTCAAAACTGAATCAAACCTAAGTGAAAAATTGATCAGGAAGTTATATCTTCTCTTTTGACCGCCAACACTCAACAACTTATGGTAGTTAATCGATAGATTCTACGTGTATTTTTTAAAACCTCACTAGCTTGAAATATATACTGCGGAAAATCTGTTGTTAACAGGGTGTGCGGTTATTTACGTAGGGTTTTCCCTGTCGACCATTTCCTCGCAAATAGATGAAAACATCGAACCGTCAGTGGCTATGAATGGTGTTATAAATGGCGTGTTTTTGGAAGTTTTTGTTGAAACTTCTCCAAATACCTCCAGAGGCGTGCACGTCGCGGAGAAAGGCACACGGAAGGTTTCATAGTTCAAGTCATCATAAGTACCAAAGAGGTGATTGGTTGACCTGTCGTGACTTACTCTGGAGGTTTGGCGCTAATAGATGCCGTTTTTGTTGTCGTCAGTCAGAAAGTTTGATGCCTTGACGGTATTGTCGTCTCCTTTACCACCAAAGACCGAAGAATGGGCTTCCAGGAAGAATCTGCTTGAAAAAAAGACGTCCCAGATGCTATTAATTGTGCTCGGACAAATATGGTTATTCCGGGGCGCCGAGTATAAATAAACTTAAAACACACACACTTTTGTTGAAAAACAAAACAACAACACATTTTCTGTAGTAATTTTTTCAAGTGGTTGTAAAATGAATAAGAAATTTCCCCTCTTATGCCGGGCCCAATATTTTTAGAACACAACCATAAAAGTTTCTTTTTTTTTATTTTTCAAATAAAACATTAATCATCTTCAGCGCGCGCAAATATTCGGTTTTTCAATTAAAGTTTCGTAAGATATGTTAATGACTTCCCGATGCTCGACTGTAAGTAATTTGTATAAGTTTTTTGTGTATCTCATAATCCTGTATTGAAAATTTTGAATTTTATTACACATGGAAATTATCAAAATTATGGATTGTAAATGCCTAGAATTGAAATAAACTTTTCTAATTACACAATACGGGGTCATACTGATCATTGCGTCTTTCTTCTGAAATAATTATTTCCTTGTTAAAAACATATTTGACGCACATATTTCTGTCAATTAACTGTTCACTTTACTTCCGATTTTGTTTTACGGAAAAACAATGTTTCCCTATTTGTGTTTTCTAATGCAATTCGAATTATTAATCAGTTTAATGGGATCACAAAACCGGGTTTAAACGACTACTTAGGTTCTTTTTTGGTCATGTTTTTTATACCACAAATATTTGAATTTTTCTATTTGGGATTTAAAATTTGAGCATAGTTAACTAAACAACTGTTTATAAATTCCTTGAAACCTCTTTCTAATTCTAATTTATGAGATTTAGTGAATATAGAAGACTTTCACTAAAAATATTCCTAAACAAAAGAGCCCTGTTTTAATTTATTCCCTTATACGAAATAAAAGTCAGAGTAGGGATTGTCAATGCCCAAGATACTTTTTTGTTAAAAGTTTTGATTAATGTTTATGTTAAGTATTGAAAAATAAAGTTTTGGCTTTTTTTTTTTTTTGCTAATGTAAAATGTAAATTGTGCTGGAATTTTGTCGGAGGGGTCCTTTAAGGGGGTTTTCTAGTTAAAATAGTTTTTTTTTCGGCGATACTTGGTTTTAAAGAATATAATATTTTTCAAGCTAATATGGTTTCATCAACCTATCAGTGAATTTTTAGTTTTAAATGTATGCAAAATTTTACTAAACAGCTATATGATTTTAAGCGGCGTTTAAATGAAGGCGTTTTCCGGGGCGGTACAAGCCTCCTTTGGGGTGTAAAATAAGTTTAAGTTTTCCCCTTAGTTTATTCACAGCAAGCATGATCCATGTCCTTGAAATGTAAGCGACAGTTTTACAATTATTTGTCTTTAAAAAATATTAAGGAAACTATTAATAGTTTATAACAACAAAAGAACTGATTGATTTGAGAATACGGTGTTCAACGTTTCTAGTTAATGACCCGTTCAACATAAACAGTTTAGTCGCTGCGTAGTAATTGGGAAAAATTGGGTTTATCAAACAGTAATAAAAGAATATTTTGCCACTGAATTAAAAAGCATTTACTTATAGATTTTCATTTATGCCTTTTGTTTTTAAAAAATATTGATAAAGTTTATTATTTTGAAAAGGGTTTTTTCATCCAGAACTATTTTTTTACAGACCCGTACGTTACGTTTAAACCTGATTACCGCGGCAGTATGACGTCACGGGAGTATTTATTTAAACAAAAATCAAAAAATTTTTCAGGAGAATTAATTATCTTTACAAATTTGGGCAGGATATGAAATTTAAAGAATGAAAATATTTTTCATATTGAAAATGTCTTCCTGTGATGGAGTGATGAGTTCAGCTTAGAAAAAAAATCAAGGTATATTTTTTGACCTGATTACCGCCCGGGCAGTTTTGACCGTCCACGGAGTAGTGATTTTAAACAAAAATCAAGAAATTTTTTCAGAAATTTTATCTTTACAAATTTTCAGATTATAAATTAAAGAAATTGAAAATATTTTTCATATTGTAAAATGTCTGTGATGATGATGGTCAAGCTTAAGAAAAAATTCAAGGTACTATTTTTTTGAAACCTGATTTACCGCAAGGCAGTAAGATTTGAAAACCAAGACGGTTATTAACATTGGGTCGGCATGGCCCTCCCAAAAACAAGGGGAAACCGGGAATTACCGATTAGGAGTAGTTCATCCCTCTTAAATAGAAATTTTCGGAATTTTAGGTCATAAACTTTCATCATTCTATTCAGCCCTTTCGGATCCCTTGTACCATAATAACCCACTGTTGTACTTACAAAAATTATAAATAAAAAATACCCGAAAACAGCGCGGATTTATTGACGTTTTAAAGGTTATTTTTTGAGAAAATGTTTTGCATTGCGAAATTCTCCAGTTGCCCATTTTAAATTTTAAAAATTTCGGACATTTTTATTTTTAATTAAAAAATCAAGCACCCTATACTGATGGGGAAAGATCGGCTTTTTAAATTTTGTCCGACTAAAAGGCTCGAAAGTTTTCTGTCGGCCCCTTTTACCCAAAAACCCGATTTTTATTTTCCCTAAAAAGGCCCAAAAATAAAATGTAAAAGGAAAACACATTTCGAAAAACAGTACATTTAGATTTCAAAAAATCCCGAAAATACCCCAGAAACTTGCAGCCCCTTTTTATTTTTTTTATGTTTTCTTTTCAGTAGCGAGTCAAGTAATT
This sequence comes from Ruditapes philippinarum, assembly GCF_026571515.1. Taxonomy (NCBI): domain Eukaryota; kingdom Metazoa; phylum Mollusca; class Bivalvia; order Venerida; family Veneridae; genus Ruditapes; species Ruditapes philippinarum. The sequence goes on along the minus strand of NW_026854710.1, from coordinate 38,300 downwards.
ACAGTCTATCAAAATAGCCCAAACACAAAAATTTTAAATGAAAAACACATGTTCTTTCCCCTTTTAAAACCATTTTAATTATCCCAAAATTTAAAACTAAAAAAGCCGAGTCGGCAGTTTTTAGGAACTTTTGTTGTTTTTATTGCTAACGAGGGATAAAACTTTTCCAGATATATTACAAGTAAAATATTTCTGCACCCACTTTTGTTTGTTATGCAGCATTTTTTCCCCTGATACAATTTACAGACCCTATGTATTCACCGAAACCCAAACAAAATTTCATTGGGGTTTTTTTTTTTCATTTTTTAAATTTTTTTTTTGATTATTTTTTTGAAAAATATGGTGAGTGAAAAGGCGACCCTTTAAAAATTTTTTTTCCATTCAAATTCAAAGGCGGGGCAGTCGCGGAGAAGGTACACGGCAGGGGCCCGGTCCCTATCTCCAAATACCAAAAGGGTGAATAGGGTTTTACCTGTCATCAAATGACTCGGGAGAGTGGGGGCTAACAAAGCCCTTTTTTTTTGTTAGAAAAAGTGATGCCTTTGGAAAAAATTGTCGACTCCTTTCACCAAAAAATAAAAGCCCCACAGATTTTGAACCCCCGGGGGCCCCCCCATTTGGGGGGGCTACTAGATTGGGGCCGTCAAAGAAAAGCAAAAAGAAACTCGGACCCCGTGCAGACATAAAAAAACTTAAAGACCAAACAACGTTTTAAAAAAAAGTTTAATGTTTGCCTAATTCCCCTTTTAAAATTAAATTAAAATTTACGTAAACGGGTATAATAAACCTTACCAAAGGGCCCAAGGGGAAAAATTTTTAAATAATATCCATTCGGGAATTTACCTGAGTGTAAACCTTTCTATTTATAAAACGATTGGGGCAGTATTTTTTAATATTGCCAAAGCATATTTGTATATATCCTAAATATTTTTCAATACCAAAATTTGTTGAGATTCAAATAACCGTTTAAACAGCCAATCTTTTCGAAATATATGTCAATTAGCTCAACTTGAAAATGAAAAATAGCATAATTTGTCACACAAAAATCGAGATTACGAATTCAATTTTGCGACCTGGCTAAAAACATTCGATTTTACTTGTTTGGCCCCCTTTTTTGGTAATTAACTTTTTTGATTTATTGATTTATTTAAAGTTTGTTTATTTTTTAAACAAATACTTTTTTAAATGTAAAGTAATCTCTGATTCCTTATTTTCAGAAATGAATAATTTATTGCTATGGGAACCACGTGTGTTTTATTGCACAGGGAAGGAACATGTGTTTTTTAAAAATTATAAAATTTTTTAGTCCTCAGACACAACTAGAACAAAAATTTTAGAAATTTAAGCAACGTATTTGGATGAGGAAGACCCCCCCCAATTCTTTTGGGAAATGGTTTTTCTTTTTTAATAAAGGGCCCCAGGGGGTTCTTTTTTTAATTTTTCCCCCAAAAGGCGGGGCCCCAAAAGGTTTTTTTTTTTTTTTTTAAAAGGGGCGGGGCAAAAAAATTTACTGTTTTTCGTTTTGGCCCTTAGCAGGGTACCCAGTTTCCGTAAAATGGACAAAATGGCAATAAAAGCCAGTTTACGTTTGACAATAGCTTTAATCCCAAATTTGATAAATAAGTTAAGCTTTTTAATGGACATTAGTTAATAGGCTTATTTTTTAACGTTCATTTTGGGGAAAAGGGGGTTTTTCAAAATTGAATGTTTAGGTTTCAATTTTACAAATTGCAAAATTTCCCTTTGAAGTTTCCTATAAACGATTAAATAATACAGATTTATTAATGCGTTCTTTTTCGTATTTATAAATAATAAAGAGAATAAGGTTGCAATGTATCTGATTGTTTATGGTTTGCTATTATTTCTTGTGAGGAGTCTTCTTAAAATGAAGAAGAAAATATTCAACAGAATCTTTGCTGCAAAATTATATAAAGTGAATAAAACTCAAGAAATGTTTAGATCTATTGTAACACATGAAAAAAACAAAGTACATACAATTGCTGACAATGTTTGTCTTGTCTCATGGGGAAGTAAAATAGTGCCAATATCTCTTACACCCCCATACCACCACATAAACTGCATTCGACTTTCATCATGTGCTGGAATCATAAAATACCGGAAGAAAGACAATATAAAGTAATAATAACACAGAGATAAAAGTAAACATATTATTCTCAGCGGGTTCAAAGTAGCATTTTCTAATTTTGACGTACCATCTATACGTATTACCAATAAAATATTAATTAAGGAAGAAGTTGAAAAGTTCATCCTTAGATACTGCTTTCAAATGTATGCTCATACCGATGTTATTCAGTACAATATTATATGGTAAACAGTACATTTGCATCTACAAGCACAGACAATTCAAAATGACAATCTTTGTTACCCAATAATCTAAATCTATACTGAAACGCCCTTCTGATAATGGATTGTGGCATAAAAATGCACCACCGTTTTATCCCTGCGTGTCGTAAGTGTGACTAAACTGGATCCGCAAATACTGGAGACTATATGCATCTACTTATCTCCTGCAGGTGATGTTTGTTTGCTTTCCGAGGTTAGCCATCACCAAGCCAACCAACAACAAATAAAAAATCTACACACTTTAAAGCATATCTATTGCAGATAATACAATGATTGGAGCTAGATAGAGAACTTTCACAATATGTAAAAGCGATGAAATAATTCAAGCTAATGCATTTTCTGTGTTAAGTGTGTAAAGACACGAATAATTTGCGGGATCAAATATTGTTTGATCAAAGTATTTGTCTAGTAATATGTACTGCAGGAAGTTCGTTGTAATAAGAATAATTAACGTTCCACGTTTATGGATAATATATAACTGTTAATTTTAATTTTAAAATTAATATACTGTTCAAAATATAATAGTTAATGCTCATTACAGCCATAGATGAAAGAAAGTATGACCTTTAATTCTGTTACATCTTTTTCCAAGTGTCTTTCTGATAGGAAACATGTTCTGTTTAACATAATTCTATAATAATTAAAGAAAGTTTCTATGACACGATATCTGAACCTTGGTTTGTTTACGGGCCTTAGCGAAGAGTATTGACACTAACATATTAACAAAAATGAAGAAAGAAAAAAAAACCAGAGAATAGTTTGTTTTTAAATTATAATAATTAATACATTAAACTCACAAAACAAAACAGAACCAATAAAGTCAAATATATCAAATTAGAAAATGCAAATTACAGCGCTCTATAAGTAGTATTTGCTCACAGATAATATATCAGCTGTCATTCATATCTGGTTCTTCATTGCTTCTGGGATTTTCCTTCTCCAGATTCAACTGTAAACCGTACAAAAAGAATTACAGACTACTTGAAAAAAACATAAACATATAGTCTTGAGAAATCATTGTATGTGAAACAGTGAAAAAGCAAGAAAATACCAACTGTATAAAATTTAACGGGGAAAATTTAAGTGACTTTTTCCTTATAAAAGGGCCAGAGCCCACTCTTTATTTTTTTAAATTTTAAAGTTTTAAATTTTACTCTGAAATTTTGGTTAATAAAGTCAATATATTTCACATTTGTGAAAATTAAAATATAAATATAAATATGAAAGTGAGCTGAGTCATATCTCATATTTATTTTGAGGGACTTTTTTCTTTCGCCATTATGTTTAAAAAAATCTGACAAATAAAAAACAACTTTTTGTTGAATTTTGTTTTGAAAACTATCTACAATGATAGAAAATGGTCAAACTAAGAAAATAATTCCGAACACCAATATTGTAATTCAGTCATTAACGCTGTACATATGTCAATTATTACACACACTACTTCAATGTCGGTCAAAAAGTACAATTTATTGATATCTGTTAGATAATATTGCAAAAAAAAACATAGTATTTTTTTATCTGAAAAAACGTGAAAAAATGAATACTACTTTAGATTTTTAAAACTCTGTTTACGTGATAAACTGCTTTGTTGACGCAATAGTCCCCTACAAGTCATAAACCAAATTCTTCCTATCGTTTAATTCTTCCTATCATCTTCAATTAGACCAGCCCAATTTAAAAAATTCTGAACCCTTTGAACCAACACACAGGAAAATTATTTGAGACAAATTCTTAATTTGTCCCCTAGCATTAGAGCAGCAATGATTATGAGTTTCTTTTTTGATGAAATTCCTTTTTTAAATCATTCTGAAGTTAAGAAGACTTCTTAAAATGTTTGTATAGCAGTACCAACTTTTCATGCCCAATACATTTCTTTACCAAAAGCTAACTTATTTCCCGATTCCCGGGATACACAATAAATTATTAACATGTTTTTTCACAGTGAGTTTTATTAAGAATGGTACACGAACATCCAATCAAAACGATCTGCCATTCTTATGTAATTTTGTTGTGATTAATGCTTGTCCGAGGGCACCTTGTTTCCAGATTTTTAAAATCTGAAAAAATGGAGAAAAAAAAAATGTATCGAAATTTACAGCGTAATCTTCTTTAACATTTTTCTTTATAAACGGTACAAATTCAGGAATATGCTAATATTTGGCTATAAACTGTTCGAACCCCCATAATACGATGGATACTAACCAAAATAAATGAAAAAACACAAGGTTTCTAGGACGGATGTCCAAAGAAAAATTTTTATTAATAAAAAACAGGTTATTTGTTTCCTTTCTGAGCGGTCCTCAAAATAAAATGTAATGTTTTTTGTTGCATTATTTGTAAAGAAAATACACTAATTACATCAGGAATGCCAATTTCCCCAACAGTTTCCTTCAATTTAAAAACGCTGATAGAATAATAAAAACAAATGAAATATTGATGAAATAAATTGTCTTTAACGACATTTGGTTGTACCTTCATTTGGAACTTAGTTGGCAAAATTGTTTTTGAACGTAATTTCACAAAACGTAGGTTTCGATCGTGAACTGCAAACAGAAAATATTTTTTGCGAAAGATTAATTTGATAGGATAGGAAAAGTTGAACATAATTTTAAAGGGATAATGAAAAGAAAATTAATTTTTTTAAAAAATAAAATTTTACTTTTGTTATTGCAAAATAAAAATTTGCGGAGCAGCCCCATAAACCTTTTGAAATTTATTTTCCCGGACCCTATCAGTTTTTGAATATGAACAAAAGTTAAGCGCCCTTGGGCAAGGGCAAAATGAAAACCCGGGTTAAAGCAATTTTGAGGGGTTAACATTGAACCCAGATATGAAATTCTAATAGATTTCTGGGTAACCCTTTGGGGTAAATAAAAATTTACCGTACGCGTATAAATCGAAATAAAGCAAACCCGCGTACACTTTGATCAGGGTTGAATTTGGAATAAAAGGTTAAGAAAGGAATTACAAAAAAATAATACTATTCGGGGTTAAAAGGTAAATTGTTTTTTGAAAATACAACAACAACAACAAGTTTTTTCTTGTTATAAAAGGGTGGAAAATTCAATAAAAACTTCAAAGGAAATTAATGAAAAGCACACAAAAAAAATTGAAAATAGGGAAAAAGAATGATATCCTTGAAGCTTAACAGGCTTTAACAGATAGAAAAAGCCATTTTTGACCTTCTTCTCAACTTAGGGTTACATTGTGAAAAAAGGAAAATGTACTGTTTCGAACGCCAAACAACGGTTCTTTGGGTTAAAGGGCATTATAATAATTTGGCCCCACTGATTTTTTTAAAACGTGTAGTTAAAAAATGCTGAATGAAACAAATTTGTCAACAAGAAATAAAATACTGATCGGCATTAATGCAAATGTAATAATTAAACATACGGGCGTCCTTTGGGATGATTAACATTTTAAGGATCAAAAATGAATTTTACAATATAAATATAATAGATATTAGGCGTCAGAAAAAATTTATAATGGGTTATTGGGGAATGTTCAATAAGATTTATACGACAGTGCAGGGATGGGGCGGTAAACTAACACTGATTACGTTCTACCGTCTTTTGAACAACCAATAAACCGAGTTCTGCAATTTTTACATTTGTCAATATGGTATTTTTAAGGGAATTCTTTCTTTTTATCTTATTACGTTTAAAAAAAAAACATATTTTCCTTAAATGAAGAAAACAAATTTGTATTTACTAAAAATATAAAAATAAACATCAACAATTCTGGGCCCCCCCACAGATACAACCCCAGCCCGCATTTGGTAAGGTACACATGTACAGTAGGACACGAAACCAAACACAGGAAAGAAAAGGAGTGTTATTTGTTTTTGTGTTTTGAGTATAACGTTGGCGGAACAAAGATCTCTGAGGAAAGGAAAGGAACAGTATTAGTTTCTTAATCGAGTTTTTCAAAGTTCATAATTAAATGTTGATGCTACACATCAAAGACGCCGCCAAATGATGTGAACAGTCAATCAGCATTGAAAAGCCTCCTCTATTCAGTTTGAATATCCGAAGCACAATCAAATTTTTTTTCTCCATGTTTGGTGGTATGTGCTCGTTGTTTAATAATAAAATTGCATATTTTTTAAAAAAAAGTAAAACCTAATGCATAAATTCACAAAGTAATGCATGTCTGAAAATTCTTAAATGTTTACATCTGTTCGACAAAGATAAAACGTCTGGTCGAAGCAAAATAAATTGAATAACAAGTAAAACTTGAAATGATTGGTATACTTAAAATAAATTATCAGACAATATGTGCTGAGAATATATCCATTAAATATTGGTACGAATGCATAATGTTCGAATGAAATTTGGGGACGAACTGTTTGTTCCCCTTACTGGCTGTAAGAGTTTGGCGGTTGAGGGAGAACCGGCCTCTCTAGTGGGCGTGGTTTATGGCTTTGTAACTGTAATGTAATCATACGACCAAAATGTGATATTGATTAAATTGTCCTGTTCCCTTCCATCCGCGTCAACGAAGACTAAATTGCTAAGATACGGAGCATCAAAATTAAAGTTTGGCGACAATTTAAGGCGGAGCCGAACTTAACGGAGGTGGAGCATGAGAAAGTAAGTGAACAATGCCTCATCGTTACCTCTTTCCAAACGGTTAAATTTTAAAATCGATCGACTATAGACTGGCTCATTGGCACTTATTTATTGTTAGATGATAAAAAAAAGAATATGAATTCAAACATGAAACTATCACTTCAGTTAAACCTTATTCTAATCCCTTAAAAGCTCTTGTGACATTTGTTACAGCATCAGGAAAGCTATTTTGTAATTAGAAAATTTGAAAACAGGTGATTTTGTTAAAACAAATCAAAATAAAATCAAGTCTAAAATTTTCTCCATTGCTTGCTGTATGGACAAATGCATATCTACCTAGAGACGGCCGCTTGCAAGCGTCGTCTAATAACTTCAAATTTGAAAAAAGGCTGCTCAGTTATATTAGCATTTGCAGGAAAATATATAACTGATTTAACTTAGAACAGGCTTTTCACGAAACCCCTTTAAGCTTGATAACGACAGCTGAAACCACTCTTCACGAAAGCTTTAAAAAGACAATAACCCATTTCCGGACAATATTAACACGTAAAGCTGCCCCTAATGAATTGTTAATACAGGAAAAGCAAATCCTCTTAAGTGATGACAAACCAACTATGTTTGCATGTCATAAATAATGCATATTTCATTTTATGTTGGAAAAAAGTTCAAAATCAATTTTTAAAAAAGTCTTTGTTGAGAAAATTGAAGACATTGATTTTTAAAATTCAACGGTTTTATTTATTTTAAAATTTTATTTTTACGGGCGTTTTTAAAACTTAATATTTTAACATAAGAGAACTATACATTTAACATAGGTTATTTTTTAGGGTTTTGTTTCATTAGAACATTAAAGTTTTAAGCATGTCCATATAGAAATTTAGAAAGATGACCGAGGTTTCTTAAAACCAAGTAAAAAAATTGATAATTATAAATCCCCTTTAAAAACAGATTTTCATGCAGATCAAGTAAAGTGCATTTTTTGTACGTATTTTTAAAAAATGTTTTGGAAAACAATGGTAAGTTCAATAATATACAAAATGAATAACCATATTTTTATTTAAAACTCATCCTAAACAATCCAAACAGGTTTTTGTCCATTTTGTGGCCCCTAGCCAACTTTTTTTTCAATGTTTTCCTAACAAGTTGTTTGTAATTCTCACTGAATTATAGAAATTTATGATTTTATATTCCAATTTTAAAAGATGTTGCATATGTTTATGCTATGAATCGTTTAAATTAAGTAATTTGAATTTTCCCAAAAAATAAACGTTACAAAAAAAAACATTTTTAAATGTTTGGAAAAACCCAATACCAAAGGATAGTCCCAAAACGTCCTTCAATTTAAATTTGAAAACCATTCCCAGGCTTTCAACGTATTTAATTTTCTCTCTAACACATTTGAAAGTTCTGAGTCATATATATTGAAGATCCCCCGGGAATTATTTCCTTTATTTTGTCCCATTTCATAGAACACATCTTACAAAACATCGCCTAAGTTAATTTTATTAAATAGAAAAAAGTCGTAATAATAACATGCCCATAAATATATTTACATTTTGCAAGGTAAATTTTTGGTTGTCCAACATTTTCCCCAGCCTTAACAAAATGACAAATTTGCTATGTCTTTATTTTTTTCTTGCGAACATTTTTTTCTAATTTTGCTTACATTTAGGGGTTTAAAAATAAATTCGGCAAAATAGCCCAATCAAAAACAATTTCTTTATAGCAAACGCAAAATTGCTTTGAAAAAAGGGAAGTTTTTTTTAAATTTAAGACTCTTTAAATATTAATTTTTTCCCCTTACCCTTTAAAAAAACAGATTTAAACCCAAACCCGAGTTGCCCGTTTTTCTTTAATTTTTTGGTTTTTTTATTGCTCACGATTTTTTTTAACATTTTAAATTTTTTCTCACGGATTTAAATTAATAAGGGACTTTAATTTTCCTAAAATTTTTTATGATAATCAGGGTGAAAGCACAGGTGAAGGCATATCGTTTCCAAGGCTTCACGTCGCGGAAAAGGGCCACAAGGAAAAGCCAAGTAAAATGTTTTTATATGTACCAAAAGTTTAATTTGGGTTTTACCTGTCTAACTAAAAACCCGGGGGGGTGGCACTAAAAAAAATCCGCCGTTTTTTTGTAAAAAAACGTATCCCCCTTGAAAAATTTCCCCGAAAAACCGGGGATAGCCTACAATAAAAGGGCCCCCAAAGTGACTATTACAGTACGTATATTATATAGTACCTGCTACAGTTTGGACCGCCCCAAACGCAAATAAAATTGGGAGGGTGAAAGAGCAAAATATAAATTTAAAACGACAAAAACCCAACTTTAACATAAGTTTACATTTTAGATAACCCATTAAATATAAATTTTTCACAAAAACGATAAAAACTCACAGGCCCAAATAATTGAAACCTTTTCCCTTTCTTTAAAAAAACGATTTGGGCAGTTTTTTAAAAATTGAAAGAAATATTTGTATATATGTTTCCAAACTTTTCCCAAAACCCAATTTTATAATAAAAAACCTTTTTAAACGGGCCAATCTTTTAAATTTAGCCCACTTAAGCCCCTTTGGGAAATTAAAAAATGAGCATAATGTACAATAAAAATCATATTAACGACATAAATTTAAACCCTGCTTTTTTTAGAAACAAGAAACAAACCCTTTTTTATTTTTTTTAAATTTTTTTAAAAAAATTTAAAATCCCATGTTATAAAATTTTATTAATTTTAAAAGTTTTTTTATATTTTTAAACCCATATTTTAAAATTAATTTATCTTTTTAATTTTGAAAGAATAAAAAACCCAAAAGAAACACTTTTAATACAAAAACCCCAATTTAACCCTGGACAAAAAACAAAAATTTTACACGAAACTTGATATGAAAAATTTTTATCTTTTTATAGCAGTTTTTCCAAATTTTAAACAAAAAAGCATACCCCTTTTCCTTTTGCTTAGCAGTTTCCCGAAAATGGACCAAATGGCAATAACAAAAATTTTTAAAAGCTTAGTTTTGACAAATAGCGCTTATAGAATTTTAATAATACAATTGAAAATAAAACGAAATGGGTTATTGACGCAGGCTAAGCTATTTCTAAAGGACCGTTAAACTCTAGTTATTTGTAATTCATTGACAATAGACAGTTTACCAAAAATGTAAGACCTTGTTTTTGATTTAAACTTTAAACAAAAGTAATTTGAATTTACGTTTTTTGAATCTTATCAAACCCAATTTGATAACCATTAAATGTCACCCTAAATACTGTTGGATCAGTTTATGGTCAATTTTAATGAATAATAAAAGAAACAAAATAACAGTGTAAATGAATTTTTTGTGGTTGTAATTCCTAATATGAAATCTAACATAGTAAAAAGATAAAAGGGGGAAATATACGAGAAATCATTGCTGCAAAATATATGTGAAAAAAACTTTGAAAAATTGGGGAAAGATTACTAGAAGCAAATGAAAAACAACAAAATAGATGAAATTTTCTGACCCAACGTTTTGTCTGTGTCTCATGGGAAGTAAAAATGCAAATATCTCTCACAAGCCCCATAACCACCACGCACAATTAAACTGGTAACATCGAATTTTAATCATGTGATAGAATCAATGAACTGTAAAATAGACTTGAAAAAAATATCGTAACACAGATATATAATGCTACAAGGTAAACATGTCCACTAAATATGAGCCTTAAGAGATAAACGAATAACAAAAAAGCTTCATATAACGATATTATTTCTTAAAAACTACAATGTATTCATTAGTGTAATATGATTTTTTTATACAGGTACATAATGCCATTCTACAATACAGCGAGCTGCATTTCCATAGAAATACATATAACTAATGCACTATGACTGGCAAAATGAAATTATTTTAACAAAATGCTTTAAAACAATATATCTAGTTACTTTTCTCTGAAAACGCCCCCTTGTAGCTGAGGGGTTGGAACTTTAAGGGTTAGACCGCCCGATTATCCAGGGGTAAAAGTAAGAGGGGAAATTAATGGGGGTTTGGGAAAGACCGGAGTCTAAACACGGGGCCATAACTAACTGGTTTTTGGGCCGTAACAAAAAAACAAAAAAAAAATATACTGCAAAACTTTTTAAAATAAAGATAAGAAATTGAAATTTGGAAAAAGATCGAGAACCCTTTTACAATATTTTAAAAAAATAAAAAATTTGGTAATGCATTTTTTGTGTTAGTGGGAATGAAAATAAAAATTTTCCCTAAATTTTTGTGTGACAAAGACTTTCCCAGTAAATTTTACTAAATGGGAAGTTCCCTTTTAATTTAAAAAAATTAAAACCGTTCCAAAATTTACGGAAAATTTAATTGGTTAAAATTATTTATAAATTTAAAATACTGTTTAAACAGTTATTCAATGCTCATTATATCCATAGATGAATGAAAATATTACTTTTCATTTTCTATTTTTTTCCGAGTGTCTTTCTGATAGGAACATGTTCTTTTATTATCATTCCATAAAAATAAAATGTATAATGACTTATATTTGTTCCTATTGACATAAAATAACTTTCCTGTTCTATATACAGAGCATTGTTTTGTTTTGTTTCAGACTTTTGAGCATAAAACTAGCTTATGAAAATAATAAAACAATAAAAAAAAACCACAAAGAATGTTTTGTTTTAAAATGGTTAGACTTTAAATACATCAAACTTAATAGAACAACATTGAGAAGTCAAATATTTCAATTTAAAGAATGCAATTAACAGTCGTATAGTTTTGTTTGTTTGCTTCGCATCAGCAGGTGTGTCTGCGGTAAAAAGCTGTCTTTTTGTTCACTTCGATCCTTCGGGATCACAAATTCTACCATATTTAGTGTAGATGATTGCATACCGTTTAAGCCGGTGCTTAAAGGGCGTGAGAATTGTTTCTTTCATGGTTCCATGAAAAAATGCGACAATTTTTTCATATAATATTGTTGTTTACATTACTCCAGAGGAAACTACCTCTTTCCAGTTTCAACCCTATAACGTAACAAAACAAATTAAAACCCTGTGAAAAAATATAAACAATACGCTTTTGAAGCCATCAATGAGTGACAGCAAAGTGAAAAAGCAAGATGTAATCAACCCAATTCAAATTTCAGGGAAAGTAAAAAGGGCATTCCTTTATCAATGCCAAGAACCACTCATTATTTCGGGCAAAATATTATGAATATTTAAAACTCTTTGAGATAAGCCAAATTCGTTTTGACGTTCAATTTCATTAAAGGTCATTAGCGATACAACAACCTTAAAATATTAAACAAATTTACAGGGGAATTAAAAATATTACAAACGCAGACTTTTTAATCAGCCAGTACCTGTTTATTAAAAAAATCGATATAAATTGTGTTTTGAGGTTTAAAATTAGGTACAGCTTACATACATGTATTTAAATGTTAGATAAGTTATTTTTACAAATCTGAGAAAAGAATCAAAATACATTGCGGGTTTGCTATCTGAATAAATGAAAAAAGCACACGTTCTATATGGATGTACACAAAAATTTGATGAAAGAAAACCAGATTATTTATTTCCTTTCCAAGCCGCTCTCAACCATAAAATGTTATGTGTTTTTGTTTGCGTCATTTGTAAAGAAAATGACACCAGGATGCGAATTTATGGTTCCCCAACAGCTTCCCCAAATTTGATAACTCTGATTAAATAAAAAACAAATGAAATATTGATGTGATTAATAGTCCTTAACGGCATTTGGTTGTAGCTTTATTTGGAACCCAATTGGCAAAACTCTATATAATTTTATAAAAAGAAACAAATATTTTGAACATAATTCGACAGAACGTAATAGCTTTTCGATAGCGAACTACAAACTGAAAATACTTTTCTGCGAAAGAATAATTTGATTGAAAAGGAAAAGTTAATAATACAATTTACAAGTTAAAGTGATTAATGAAGAGACATTTAAAATAAGATATTCATCTTTGTTATTGCAGGAATGTTAATGCAGATCCAGCAGCCAATAGTCACCTGCTGAATTTATGTATGGGATTTGTTCAGACTTGAATATGAACGGATGTGTAGGCTATTTGTCCTGGCTCTATACTGGTGGAAACGGATAATGGCTTCCGGCTCCCCTCAGATTATGGGTTAACATAAAATCAGATAAGAAATTCTAAGTAAAGCCTGTGCTTGTTACTTGTAAATAACAAGTTCATCCTACGACGTATCATCGATATGTGAAGTGACCGCAGGTTCATTTAATCTGTTAATAAAGGTTTGATCTTTCCATCAGCTTAAAGGGAAATGTGCTATAAAATGAACTCGAAAAAGTAATTACAACAAATACATATTCTGTTATTAAGCCTATATTGCACTTTTGGTAATATGAAAAAAAAATATTCTGTTAAAAAAAGGCAAGAAAAATCTAAGAATAATGATCAAGGTCAAAGAATTAAGAACACAAAAAGATATTTGAAAAAAAAATGATAGAAAAAGTATTAAGCTTACAGGCATTGACAGATTGCGAAATGCTTATTTTCACATTTTTGTACTAGGATTACATTGTTAAAAAATAAGTACGAGTCGAACTCACGATTCTTTGGTTGAAAGTAAAAAAATTACCATTTGGCTACTGTTTTTTCCGGTAGTTCTTTGTTTTTAAATGTTGAATGAAACGAAATTTGTCGGCAAGAAAACAATACTTTATCGCATAAATACAATGTAATAATCAAACATTCGTAATAGTGAAAACAGCACCAAATTGAAAAAGGTTGCTCAGTTATTTTAGCATTTGCAGCATATATATAACTGAATTAAAATAATCACAGGCTTTCACAAATGCTATAAAGCTTTATAATGAACTAAAACTCACTCTATAGAAGACAAGAATCATTTGTTGGATCAATTATTACAGTCATGTCAAAGGCTTGCCTAATGAATTGTTATACAGGAAAATGCAATCCTCTAAGTGCATTAAACCTGACATATCGTTTGCATGTTCATAAATAATGCATTTTCTTTTTAATTTATTCAAATGAGGGAAAAGGGTTAGCAACAAAACCCCCTCAAAATCTTTTTAAAACCCCATTTTGATAATTGTTTTTCATTTCCCAAAACGATTCAAAAAATTTAAAAATTTGAAACGGGCGTTTTACAACATTTTATTTTTAATTGAAAAATTTACATCATTTTTTCAGGGATTTTTTTTATTTGCGTTTAACCAATGAAGCAGTCTATGAAATTTTTTAAAAAGTTTAATAGTTAAAATATCTTTAACGAAAAATGGGTTTGCATTAGCAAAAGGTGATGTGTTTTGGTTTTTGAAACATTTTTTGTAAAAAGTTTTTTTGGGAACTGAAATCACAATGATATTGTTTTAATAAAAATAATGTGACTTTTCTTTTTTAAATACAATTTCTAACACATAAAAGGGTGTTTTGTCTTTATTGTGTGCCTAACCATTTGTTAAAATTTGGGGTCAACGCTTTCATTTCAATTTTGTTTGTTTTCCCACTGAAAAAGATAATGTTTTTTAAATTTTAAACAATGGGGCATCTTTTTTTCACATAAAAAACCCTTTTCAAAAATTTTTTTGGGTCCGAATGACCCTTTGTTCAAATTTATCTAAGCAAAAAATTTTGGCCCAACCATTCTAAACCGGGTTTTTATGAAATGAGTAAAAATGTAAACCACTAGGGTTTTAAAAAGGGCCCCTTTTCCCAAATTTTTAGGGGGCGTACCTATTTTTTTAATCCCAGATACCCATTTTCCCAAATTTTTCCTAGAAAATAAAACAAAAACTTAAAGAAAAAGCCAATTTTTTGGTAAAAACAGACCCAAATAAAGGGTTAACAAATTTTTCTTTTTTAAGCTTGTGCCCCTTTTGTTTTTTTTAAAAATCTAAAATACCCTGTTCAAACTCATCAGCAACCCTAATCAAGCTCCCCTGACCAAGTTTTGAATTCGACAATTTGAGCCAAAAAGTGACCACCAAGAGTGCCAAAAAGGTTTTTTTCCATATTTGGAAACCCCGGCCCCCCCCGGGGGGGGGGGGGTTTTTTTTGGGGGGACCCTTTAGTTTTTTTTTTTTTTTTTTTTTGACCCAAGGTGACCTAATCCTAAATTTTACCTACGAAATTACAAAACAAACTTTCAGACAAATTTCCCCATGATATTTCAATCAAACAGAACCACAAGTGGTTA
Organism: Ruditapes philippinarum; assembly: GCF_026571515.1. Classification (NCBI taxonomy): domain Eukaryota; kingdom Metazoa; phylum Mollusca; class Bivalvia; order Venerida; family Veneridae; genus Ruditapes; species Ruditapes philippinarum. The sequence goes on along the minus strand of NW_026854710.1, from coordinate 23,183 downwards.
AACAAGATTTTTCTTTTTACCAGACAAGCAACCTGACGAAGTTTAAAATTACAATTGATCAAAAATTACCAATAATTTGTTAACAAGGTTTTTCTAATTTTTAGAGCTCCTTGGGCCTTGTTTTCATCCGAGATGACCCTGTTCGAACTTAATCCGGGGCTTTTACCCTTGAAAGCACCTGACAAAGGGCTTGATGATGTTGAAAGGCAAAAAGTGACCGGGGGTGTTAACGAACAAATGGGGACGGACGAGGGAATTTAAAACCAAATTTTAAAGGGCCCTCACCCCAGAGCAAAAAAAAGGGTGAAAAAAACAAAAAAATAAAAATTTGAAACATGTACAAACTTTTGCTTTTGTTTTTGGAAACGCGGGAAAAAAATTTTACGTTTTCAACGTCCCACAACAAAAAGCGAACCTGCGCATATAAAAAAGAAATTTCCCAATTTTATACCATAAATGGACGAAACCCATTACAAAAAAGCATAGAAAAATGAATTTTAAAAAGAAATATCCCGTAAAAGGCTCAAAATCAACTTTTAATTTTTTAAAACACCATTTAAAGGGGACGATATATGGTAAATTAAAAATAAAGCCCAAAATCTTTTTTTAGACATGGAAAATCCAATTAAACCCTTTAAAAATAAATACTAAAAACCCATAAATATGATTTTAAAAAAATTGGGTTTTGGAACCTTTTTTTTTGGGTTTGGTTTCCAATGAACGGAAGCCTACCCTTTAGATTAAAATTTAAATTTTTAAACATACAAAAATGCACCTACAAGCAAGGGGGGTTCCCAAAGACCCAAAATTGAGGATTTGGTCGTAAAGGCCCACTTCATTTTTCGAAGAAATGGGGTTTACATCGGGGTACCAAAAAAATGAATTGAAAAGGGAAATAGATCGGAAATTTTACAAATATGTAAAATGAAAAATAATTTTTGGGTTTTGCATTTTTGGGGTTTTTAAGTGTGGGTGACAAAGAAAAAATTTTCGGATAAATTGTGTGCCAAAATTTGTCATAAATTTGTTTTTCCTTTAAAATTTGTTTTTTACTTTAAAAATAGTTTTCTTTCCAAAGTTACGGATAATAAAACTGTTCATATTAATATATTAAAATACCCGTTCAAACGTATTTAAGCCCTTATTGCCATTTAAAGAAAAAAAATTACTAAATTTCGTCACATTCTTCCCAGTGCCCCTTTTGATAGAAACATTTTTAAATTAACAATTCAATAAAAAATAAAAAACATGACTTATTTTTTGGCCCAAAAAACTAAAAAAAGTTTCTTTTTGGGCAAATTTGGAAAATTTTTTTTTCGGGCCAAAACTAAAAGAAAGATAATTTTTTTGTTTAAAAAATTGGAGATTATTTAACCATCAAACTAAAAAAAAAAAGTCAGATAATTTTCCAAAAAAAAATACGAATTTAAAAGTCGCATTTTTTGGGTTTTACAACACAGGGTCGTTAATTATATAAAAACTTTTCTTTTCATTTACTTAAGTGTTTATAATTTTTTTTTCCTAAAGGGGTCCCGATTCCCCCAATTTATGTTGGGAAATTTAAATAGACCCTTTAAACCCGGGGGCTAGAGGGCGTGAGAAAAGTTTTTCTTTTAGGTTTTAATCAAACAAATCGGGGCCCTTTTTTATGTAATATTTATTAAACATTGTTTAGAGGAAAAACTCCAGTTTTTCCCGATTTTAATCATATATCAAAAATTACCAAAAACTCGTGAAACCAAAAAGATAAAAAACGCTTTTGACAATGGTGACGATGAGAAAAAAAATTTTTTCCCACCCCCATATCAAAAACTCGATATTAAAGTGTTTTTTTTTGTTTTTAAAAAAAAGGTACAAATTTATACAGTTTTAAAAATTTAAAATGAAACTTTAAAAACACGAAAAAATAAATAAAAAAAATCGAAAACGTTAAAATTCTTCAACATTTTTTCTTTTTAATTTTGGGCAAAATTAATATGGGCTATTTTGCTATAACGTTTTGAACCATTTACGTTGGATTAGCTACCGTTATAAATGAAAATAAGCACTCGTTCTAGACGGATGTACAAAGAAGCATTTTAATTAACAAAAAAACAGGTTTATTACATGTATTTCTTTTCTAAACAGTTCACTAACATAAATGTTATGTTTCTTTTTGTTTGCGTCATTTGTAAAGAAAATAATTTTTTTTATAATTTTATAAAATGAAACAAATGTTTTGAACATAATTCGAAAAAACATAATAGCCTTTCGATCGTGAAATGAAAAGTGAAAGATTAATTTGATAGGAAAATATAAAAAAATGAACAGAACATTTTGATAAGGGAAACAACGAAAAGACATTTGAAATAAGATATTCATCTTATTACAGGAATAATAATGCAGATGTAGTAACAATTAACCTGCAACCTTTTGAATTTATGTATGGGATTTGCTCAGCTTTGAATATAAGATGTTCGGGTGCCCTTTCCCTTTACTTTGCAACGGCTAAATGACTTCCCGGCCCCCCAATATGGATTTCATAGAACGATAAGAAATTTTAATAAAATCGGGGGCTTCAAAGGGAAATAACAATTTTATCGTAACGACATATCACGATAGTGAAGCGAACACCCGGGCATGAAAATTTTTAATAAAGGGGGAATCTTTCCCTCACTTTAAAAGGGAAAAATGTTATTAAATTAAAAACCAATAATTTCTATTGTTAAGTAATATTTATATAAAAAAAAACAACAAAAAATTTCTTTTTTTTAAAAAAAAGGAAAGGGGAATCAAATTTTTTACATGGGAAATTTTAAAAAAACCCCCAAATAATGAATAAAAAAATATTCCCAACCTTCAGGCTTGAAAAGGAAACAAAAAAGCTTTAAATTTGGCCCTTTTTTACGGTTTCATGGAAAAAAATGTACTTAAAGACGGCTCTAACGCACGATTCTTTGGTTAAAAGGCAAACAAATTAACCATTTGGCCACTGTTTATTCCTGTTTATTTGTCAACAAGAAATGAAACACTGTATCGTATTTATGTAATGCAATAATCAAACATACGGGCGTCTTTTTGATTTCAAAAATTAAATGATAAATATTTAAAATAAGAAAAAAATGATTCCGCGCTTGTAGGAAACCTTTTTTGGTAATTAATGTTGAATTATGTTGAAGACGGTGCTAGTGTTTTGTGCGGTAGCTTTCGCTTATACGTACTATGGTCTATGAACATTGTCTATTAAACCGAGCCTGCATCATTATAAGTTTTGTCGTATTGAGGACCTTTAAGGATTCCGTTCTTTTCATCTTATATCATTGAAGCAAAACACGTTTTCCTTTTCAATAAAATCATCTTGTAATTTACTGAAAAATAAGAATAAATATCAACAATTCATGTGCACAGACACAACCAATCCGCACTGGAAAGGTACAAAGTAGGACACTGAACCAAAACTGAAAAGGATACAAAGGCGTAGAAAAGGAGTTTTATTTGTTTTTGAGGTTTGAGTATAACGTTGCCAGAACAAAGATGTCGGTGGCTGTCAATTGTAAATAACAAGTTCATCGTACGACATATCATCTATAAGTGAAGCGAACGCAGGGTCATGTAACTTGTTAATAAATGTTTAATCTTTAATATTCAGCAATATGACGTCACTTCCGGTTGCAGTAAACAAGTTTAACGGCGGAGCGTCAAAATTAACAATAATTAAATCTTTTGATTATTTAACGTCAGAGATTTTCAACAAAAAGACGGATTTGATAAGAAGAAAAAAATCTGGACACGATGGTGTAATTTTCATTAAATTGTGTCATTGATATCGGAAGAAAAACAATTATTAAAAAAGTGTTGTCAGAATTCTCAAAATGAACGATAAAAAAGATTCAGAAATTCATTCCCAGGAGCAGCGGGATTATGAAATGAACTGTCGGAAAGCGCTTAAGAAAAAAATGAATACTACAGAACGGGAAGAAATGATCATTACAGTTACAGGAGGTGGAATTAAGTTGGAAATGAACACTGGTATGTACGAGTTATTTAAGTATGCTTCAGAAATATTCTTTTCTGATCCAGAAATGATTAATCGAACCAAGAAAACTACAGCTTTTGATAAGAAGCAAAACATTGTTGAAACTAAATATAATGTGTCTTCAGAAGATAAGTCCTGTTCCTACACATTAAATTTATATCACACAAGATCATCTTGTCTAATTAACGGAAAGAACACACAGCAGTTCATTGATTCGGACCTCACAGCCATTTTAAAATTTGTTGAAAACAAGCTGTCGGATGAAGGATATATTAATTTAAATGAATTTAATCAGAAAATAAAGGCGGTGATACTGAACCATATGTCTACAAAAGAAGCGGAATCTTGCATAGATGAAACAGCGGTTAAAACACTATGTGAAATAGAAGATGCAGATTGTGATTTGGAATTCCAGTGTGAATCTTTAGAGTCGAGTAACATTCGAGTTGATACGGATACTACAGACTCTTTAATGATTAGTATGCTCCATAACATCCAACATCAAATATTGGAAATAAATGAAACACTCACTCGTCATATTAAGGAGACAAACTTTCAGATGTCCTCAATTAAAGACGAAATAGTAAGTATTAAACGGCATGTATCGTTAGTTAACTCCCAAACAAAGGACTCTTTTGACTCGCTTTTGCTAAACTCTAAAAACGTTGAGAAAGATGTCAAAATACTCGCCGAATCTATGCAAAGGAAACTTCAGTCATTTTTTGATTGCTTAAAAACGGTACCAAGAAAGGATATAAATCCGAAATCAAGTGATAAATATACTGTAGAGAGGGATAACATTGTTACACCGGACGACACTCAGATAAAGAGACCAATTTCAGAAAAATCAACAAGTCCAAAACGTACAAAAACGCTAATTATCGGTGATTCTATCATGAAAGCAATTAACAAACGAGGTTTACATGATACCGTAGATACATATTATATAAGGGGAGGCACCGCCCATGACATAGCGTTACGATTGAAAAACTTGGATATGAGGGAATTACTCAACATTGTTATCTACGTCGGAGGAAATTCCACTAACCTCGACTTTGGCAGAATTAAAAACTGCCTTGACGTCACTTGAAAAACACAAGGACTGTTCAATATATATATGTACTGTATGCCCAAGATCAGATGCAAATGTTACACAACTGAATGAACAACTGTCACAGCTGTGTTTAGACAATAATGCTACACTGATTGACGTTTACAGCGGATTTGTTTATGGTGACGGCAGTGTAGCGAAACACCAATTTGTAAGGGATGGTATCCATTTAAGCCCGAGGGGTGCGTCTGCGTTAGTCCTGGCAATGAATAAAAGGCTACGTATAATCAAACAACAATCCTCCTCAAATTCCGATATGCGCGCAACTGTAACAGACAGAACCAGAGGCATGAACAAAAACTTGACAAGAAGGTGGCAACATTCTTCGAAGCGGAGCAATGGGTACGACTTTTCCAGTGAAATGCGATATGGCGGAACCGGAAGTAGGAAATGCTATGATCAGTGTTTTATCTGCGGAAGAATAAATCACAAGTCTAAAGACTGTTGGTATCTGAACTAGGATAATGCGGACAGACACTCTAAAAGCTATTATAGCAAAGACAAATTCCAAACGTTTAATAAATTTAACAATGAATACATAAACAATGTAAGTGAACGTAATAAGACTACTTTGTTAGAAAAAGAATCCAAAAATGAGATTTCATCAAATAACAGTAACATGTGTATTCTAACAGATTACTGGATCGAGGTATGTGAGAGTAAAACAAATAGTTTTACAAATGTAGATAATTTGAATTTGATTTTCTCTTATATATATTACATTAACATATCTGGTATATCTCAAATAAGAAATAACTATATAGTAATATTTCAGTCACACACAAGAACTTTTCAATTAATTCCGTTAAATAAAAAAGTCGGTTTCGATATGTTCCTACAAAATGGTTGCAGGAAAACTTGTTTTATGATAGGAGGCATGTACACTCCTTCTTTTACTATTGTTTATAATGTATGTTACGATTTTATGTTGTACTCCACAATTGATATTTTACACATATGTTTAAATACGCGAAAAATTATCGATTTGATAGTAAAAGAACGGAAATTTATAGACACTAATGCATCTGATAATCAAATTGTTTCTTTTGAACAATCAGTGCCATACAATAAATACGGAAATGATGAATATAATTGCAAAGTACTAAATAATGTTACGCTCCATAAATCAAATTTTCCAGATAATAAATTGTTCAATTCTAAGTTTGAAAAACGAGGTTTACATATTGCACACCTTAACGTTAATCATTTAATGCCGAAAATAGACGAAATAAAATACAATCTATTAAACAAATTAAATTCGCCAGATATTTTCGGCTTTACTGAGACATTTCTTGGTGATGATACAACAGATGATGAATTAAATATAAACAATTTCACACACGAAAGAAAGGACCGTAAAAGTTGTCATAAAGGCGGGGGAATTGTAATATATATTGCTGACAAGGTGCCATATCGGCGCCGTTACGATATAGAAACGGACGAATTAGAATCTGTTTGGTTGGAAATTATTTACCCAAATTGCAAACCTTTTCTTTTAAATTTTATATATCGCCTACCAAATATACACCAATCTTGGATTGACGATTATGAAGAACAACTAAGTATAATAGATATATCAAATATAGAATATCAAATTCTAGGAGATGTCAATATAAACTTTTATCCAATGAATAAAAAGAAAAAAATATGACAATACAAAATGGGGTGATTTGATAACGAAATATGGTTTGAAACAACTTATCACAGATCCTACTAGGATAACAAAACGTACCCAAAAAATATAGATCATGTTTATACAAACAGTAGCAGATATATTATTGAATCGTTTGTTTCTGATACCTCATTAAGTGATCATTATCCGATATGTATTTCAAATCAACGAAAGCATGTAACCGATTGATAAATGAACATAATTCAATTAAATATAGATGTTTCAAAAACTTCAATGAAATTGATTTTCAGGTAGACCTTGCTTTATCCGATCTTGAATTAGTCCAGCACATAAAAAAAAATTAATCCGAATGAATCTCTTAGCTTATTTTACTCCATTTTAGATACAATATTGATAAAGCATGCACCAATAAAAGTTAACGTATCAAACGTGAACACCGGCCGGAATGGTTTACTGATGAGATAAAATATCTAATACATGAACGCGAGTACTATCTTAAAGTAGGGAAACATGAACAATACAAATTGCTCAGAAATAAAATATCATCAATGATTAAAAAAAGTAAAAGAGATTTCTTTAACAATGCTATTAAAAATAACAAAGACCCGGCATTTTTATGGAAAAATTTAAAGGACGTTTCAAATCTAAATAAAAAAAGTTGTATTACAATGCCATCAGACTAGTGACAGGTAATAAAGAAATTTACGGAAATGTAAATATTATAAATGAATTAAACAAGTATTTTGTCAATATCTCGAATGTCATACATAAAACAAAGTTTAAAGTTTTCAAATACAAATTTTTCAAACTTAAAAGAAACTTTAGACCAAAAGCTAATATATCATGAGTTTAATATTGAATTAATTACACCGTTTGAAGTAAAACTTATTATTGAAAAACTGAATATTAAAAAATCTACAGGATTAGATGGAATTGGACCAAACATCATTAAATATTGTGGAGATTATATTACACCAATAATTGCATCAATTATCAATAATAGTATTAAATCTAATATTTTCCCAGATGATTTAAAAAGAGCTAGAGTTATACCTATTTTTAAATCGGGGGATAAGAATGAAGCAAATAACTATCGACCGATATCAATTTTGTCAACTATATCCAAAATATTTGAGCGCCATATTGCCAAACAAATACACTCATTCTTTGAAAAAACGAACATAATTCATAATAAACAATCAGGATTTCGTAAAAATCATTCATGTAATACTGCACTCATTAGTTTAATAGATACTTGGTTAAAAGATGTTGACAGTGGAAAAATTATCGGGACTGTATTCTTAGACTTAAAGAAAGCCTTTGATTTGGTTGACCATGAAATACTTTTGCATAAACTTAAACTTTATCATTTTTCTGAAAATGCCGTTAAGTTTTTTTAAGTCATAACTTTCTAACAGAATACAACTGGTTAAGATAGGTAATCTCCAATCTCAGACAATGAACATAATTTTCGGTGTTCCACAAGGCTCAATATTAGGACCTTATTATTTCTAATATACATAAATGACATAGCTTTCATTGGTAATGATATAAAAATTGATTTATACGCAGACGATTCTACTCTTTATGAGTCCGGAGAAAATATATCAAAAGTAGAAATAAAACTTCAAGATCATTTAAATAACATTTACAAATGGTGCAAAATAAATAATATGGCCTTAAATCCAGATACTAGTAAATCAAAATGTATGGTAATAGGAACAAGACAAAAAGTAAATATTATGAGAAAATTGTATCTTAAGATAAATGAAATAGCTCTTGAAAATATAACTGATCAAAAAGTCTTGGGTATCTGCATAGATAACAACTTAAAATGGCACTTGCAAATTGACAATGTTTGTAAAAAACTTAACGGAAAAATTGCCTTATTGAAAAAAATATCGTATTTTTTGCACTTTGATATGAAATTATTGTTTTACAATGCATATATATTGCCCATTATGGACTATTGTTGTATTATATGGGGTAAAGGAAACACAAACTGCATAAATAATGTTTGTAAATTACAAAAACGAATTGCTAAAATCATTTTACAGCAACCACAAAGATCTCCGTCAATAAATCTATTCGAAACTCTTAACTGGTTACCGTTCCTTGACAGATGTAAATACCACACGGCGGTGCTTGTTTTTAAAACTTTAAATAACACGGCACCGACTTATATGACAGAACCGATGACTTTATCCGACAACAAAATATATAACTTAAGATCTAGGTCACGAAAAGATATTGTATTATGGACAAGACCTAAAACAAACTATATTAAAGACACATTTTCTTATTATGGCATGAACATTTGGAACAATATACCTTTAAATATTCGTAATGTTAATAACTTTAAATGTTTTAAAGAAAAATACAAAGCATATCTTGATGTTCATATGAATGAATGAGTAAGTGAATGAATGAATGAATGAATGAATTAATTAATAAATGAACGAACGAACGAACGAACGAATGATGCAATATACGTATATGTTATAACAAATTGTCGAGTGTCTGTCGAAAGTATATGAGTTGTAATATTCTAAAAAATACATATTATACATTCATTTTTCTACCTATGCATGTCCTGTTGGTGTTGTTGTTTTCTATTTCAGAAGGCCACATTGGAAATAAGATATATATGATTGTTATTGTATGTTCTTAATGTGTAACCTTCTTTAAATAAAGATATTATTATTATTATTATTATTATTATGTCTGAAGAAAGGAAGAGTAGATATTTTTTTTAGAGTTTTTCAAGTTTATATGTGCCATATACCGGCATAATAGTGAAAATAACACCAGACTAAAAAAGGTTTTTCAGCTATATAAGCATTTGCAGCGAATATATAACTGAATTAAAAATAACCACAGGCTTTCACAAATGCTATAAAGCTTAATAATAAACTAAATTTCACTCGGCATGAAGCTATATAAGACAAGAATCAATTGTTGGATCAATTTAATTTTTACACGCCAAAGACATGCCTAATGAATTGTGATACAGGAAAATGCAATCCTCTAAGTGATGCATTAAACCTGACATATCGTTTGCATGCTCATAAATAATTTTTCGTTTTATGTTATTCAAATGACGAGAAAGGTTAGCGAATCAAAAAGCTTCAAAATCAATTTTAAAAGTCTTTGTTTAGAAAATAGGGAACATTGATTTTCAATTTCACGAGTTAAAAAACTCAAATTTTTGCTGCATTTTATCAAAATGATATCTTTTAACACGAAGAACTATACAAAATTTATATTGAAGGTGGATTTGAGTTGCGATACATTCGAAAAAAGCATATGATATATCAAAGTTTAGAAAGTTCGAAAGTGTTTTGAACAGTTCAAAACATTCGATCATTGTAAATTCTTTAAATATATTTGTATTTGTATCATTTTAAATTTATTCAATTATTCTCAACATATATGGTTATTTTGTCTTCATGGTGTGCCTAACCATATCTTTTAAAATTGTTTCAATGCTTTCACGATAGAATGTCTTGTATTGCAACTGAGTAGTATTATGCTATATTTCATTTCTCACATATGTTTCATATATGTTTGCACATGACGCGTTTGAACAATGTAATCAGTTTTAAAATATGATACAATGCAATAACTTGTTATAACAGTTTGAAAACACTAAGACTAAGGTTAGTTTGAAAATGTTCTATCTACACGTCCTTAAATTCGCCTTCAGATGGATCATATCTAAGTAATCAAATTATTTATCTTCTCCAGACACATTTTAAAGTCTGAATCATTATGTATTTGAAGGTGATCAGGAATTATTTCCATATTTTGTCTGTCAATGGAACACATCTTACAAAACATCGCCTAGTCACTTCATTAGATACGTAAATGAGTCATTATATAACATGCACCATGAATATATTTACATTTTAGTAAAGTTCTGTTAAGTTTGCGGCTGAACAAAAGAACAATTTGTATGTCTTTATTAATTTCCTGCTAACATTCTGTTCTTATTATGTTGCTTACAACAACAGTTCGGGTAATTTTAGTCTAGATTCAGTAGACACTTTAATAAAGCTAAAAGCAATCTTGCAATTAAAAAAGGAGAGTTTTTGTTATTATAAGACTCCTGTAAATGAATAAATTATTGTTAGAATATATAAAATATATACCACTTGCATAACATCCTGTAGACAAATCTATTTTTCCACGTAGATTAGTTGTTTAACCTTTTTTTCTGGGTTTTTTTCGGGATCATTGATTCCAGCACATTAATATTGAAGATAGAATACCGCTTAAGCCCGTGCTAGTGGGGCGAGAGGGGTATCACATTTTTTTTCTTAATCCTTATAAACGAAATAAAACCGAGTCTGCAGTTTTCATGAAATTTTGTTGATTTGTTTTGCTTAAGCGGGATCATACTTTTCCAGATATTTTACAAGTAAAGCATTACTGCACCGACTTTATGACGTTATGTCAGCAAGTTTTCTTTGAGGAAAAAAAATGTATCATCTTTCTTATAACAAACTGTTTTTTTACTGTAAAATCATCAAAGCCACTTCAATTGACCAAGCTTTGAATTGTATAATTAAAAAAAAGATGTTTCAATACGCCCTAAGGAAAAAAAGCTTATTAAAGTGAACTACTTCAAAACTAACAGTATATGATAAGGTAACCGGCACAAACAAAGCGCCTTCGTGTTATTCGATGAAATAATGCAATATTAACCAGGATACGAAATATGGGCATTCTATTGACATTTCAAAAACATTTCATTCACTCGTTAGAAGATGTTGTTAAAGGGAGATTTCTAGACGATATAAATTGAACTATAGCTAGAGGAAGTATATATCTGTGCCACAGTTTAAATCACCTTATTGATGTGTCAAGTATTAAGCTGACATATGCTATTTTCAGCACATAATGTGACTATCGCAGTGTCACACGTAAATCCCATGTCTCTCTCTTGACGTATTATCGATAAGTTAGCTGTACAAAGTTTAATTAAGTGTAAGTAAATGTTCATTCTCAGCACCTGCTCCAAAGCAAACAAGGCATTTTCTATGCTACTGAATTTAATTACTTATAATGCAAAAAGTCGCATGCTTACTGATCTTATCAAAGTGACTATACATGCATCTTGATGTAAGGAGTTCTTCATTTGACATGAGTGGAATTATACATGTCTGGAAGAAATTTTATGACTTTAAGACACATGGGAAGAGGATTTATGGATTGGTTCTTTAAATAAAATGATTGTTTAATGACTATAGAAACGTTGCTTTCCCAAATCGTTAATATCATATTTTCTGTCGCTTGCCAAATATGACAAATATTAATTGCATTTTCAAATTAAAACATTAATTTTGTCTCATTTGTACTTATAAAGTTTGAGTTCATAAAGATTTGACCACTCGATATCCTACTAATTTGGAAAACGTATGAAAAGAACAATGCCATGTTTTAATTTTTTTTGAGTTTGTACAAGGCAATTGTAAATAATAGTTTAAAAGAATTAAACACTCAGGTAGTAGTTTCAAGGATTTCAGTTACTACAATTAAGCTATAGAATATAGTCATACTGAATACATATAGTCCATGCCCTTTTCTGATGGAACAGGAAAAGAGATTAGTAAAGATGAGATCCTTCGAGAGAGCAATGAAAAGAAAGACAAATGAGCCGCGTCTTGACAAAAACCAACATAATGCGTTTGCGACCAGCATGGATCCTGACCAGCCTGCGCATCCGCGCAGTCTGATCAGGATCCATGCTGTTCGCTATCAGTTTCTCTACTTGTTATATGGTTTGTAAGCAAACAGCATGGATCCTGATCAGACTGCGCGGATGCGCAGGCTGGTCTGGATCTATGCTGGTCGCAAATGCATTATGTTGGTTTGTCGTGACGCGGCTCAAATAGTTTTTGCACCTGCATAAGCGGTACGTAATTCTCAAAGTAAAAGGAATCGCGAGCAATGATTCCGCAGTGCAGGGAATATATAACAGCACTGAAATTCGTGGTAATCTTTTACAGCTGCCAGACAACACTGAATATCTGTTTTCATGTCAGCTCCCTTCGGGGTTTTTAGACTCTTTAGTAATTTTAGATTTCTGTTAAAGAATGACAGTTTTAGACAACGTGAAAGCACAAACAATGAAACGTGTTTCATATTGGAAAATGAAAAAAGGACCTAACTTGGGACTTAATATACTTTAAGTGACTATAAGAGAAAACATGTAGCCATATAGAGTAAAAGGTTTAAAAACGGGCTGATTTTAGAGTAAGATGTTTATGGAACATTCTGAAACAAATAAATACTAAAAAATTTGTCTGTGCAAGAAATACAAAATAAAGGACCTGAACAAAATTCGTGATAAGAGGAAACGCTACGGGATGAATACACAAGAAAAGTGTTAAAAATGGACTTCTTCTACAGTATAATGTTTTTAAAGAGCATGACTGCATAAATGCTTGAAGACCTGTCGATGCAGGAATTAAAAAAAATCACTTAATAAAATTGTAATTTTACTATGCAGGTAGATAAACAAGATGAGTGATCCTGAATATAGACTTTCAGCAATGTTGTTAAAGTGATGAAACTATCTTTGAGTTATTCCATGTATGCAAATGACATTAAGTAAGTTACCTTATATTCAAGTGTAAAAATTAATTTCAACCATTTTTTAAAATAAATTATATTTCAACTACAAATGTGTTTGAAACTTGTACTGACAATTATGAAACTAATTACATATAACAAGTATAAGTGAACAGAAATATTCAAATTATTATCTGCAAGTAGCCAAAAGGTAACCTTTTTGCAAAATTCTGAATTTATGAAATCATAAGATAATATCTACAAAGACAGACAGCAAAAACGTTCAAAGCCGCTGCGATATCAAACTCCGCAATGAAGTCAAAAAGTATTCATCAAACAAACTTGGAATACGTACTAACTAAACCTATAACAATGCAGACCAGAATAACTTCAAACGACGCAATATCAGGAATAAAGCTCCAACACTGTATATGACAAGAACGCAAAAGCATTTTATACCATTATAAAATATCAGGGAAAGATGAGAACAGTTTTCTTATCTTTCCATAAGGGACCACTCGTTACTTGGATAAATATCAAGGCAATTTACTTCTGTTATTGATAGGCTTACATGACGTCAATTCAAAAATGTTTTTTGCACAGCAAAACAGTATACGACAAAGTTTTTTTTTCGAATTTGGAACATTTCATTTATTTCCATTACAAAACGAAAAAGACAAAAACATCATGCTCAAGTATTTCTATCAAGTCCTACCAGTTCAATAAAATCGACTTATAGCTATTAATAGTACTTTACTAAGGATGTTGATGAAGATATCTCTTAGATAAATTCTTGGTATTTAGGCTTGACGTGTCGTTTCTCCGTGGTCATTTTTAATTTCGAGCATTTGCTCCTTTTAAGAAAGTAAATTTGAAAAAATTGCCCAAAAAAAAAATTTAATTTTTCGGCCATTTAGAGATAAAACAATGGGTATCAGAAAGTCAGGGTTAACAAAAATTAAAAAAAAAGCAAAAAGCTTTTGTAAAAAAAAATGGAAATTTAAAAAAAATGGAATGGGAAAAATCTTTTTAAGATGGGATTTAAAAAAAAAAGTTTTTTTTTTAAAAAAAAAAAATCATTGTTAGAAAGAAAACTTTAAATGTTTTTAATTTGATTTTTGGGGTTTCATTTCCCCGGTTTTCCCAAAAAGGGAAATAAAAATTTTAGTTAGGGGAGGATTAAAAAGCCCCCTTTAAATTTTGGTTTCTAAAAAATTTTTAAATAAAAAAAAACAAAGAGTGAAAACGTTGATAAAAAAACTGACAATTTTGAAAAATTTGATAAAATTTTTTTGTTGCCCCGTATATGTTAAAAAAACATGACGTATCAAAAAAACCACTAATTTTTTAATTTTTTTCTGCTAAAACATATCCCTTAGTTAAAAATTTAAAAAACCCGCCGAAAAATTTTAATGGGAAAATTTAGAACAGCTTTACGTTTATTTTTATCCATATATATTGATAATGAAACATGTATGAATTTCTATTTTCTATTTCAGTACATTGGTACCGGACTAAATTACTGTGTCAAAAATCATTATTACTTACAATCTAGCGTGCACCAGAATAATTTCCATTGCATTGAGCAAATTATTTTCACTGCAATTTGAGGAGAAATAAAAAGACATATTAAAAGCCATTATTTGCATGTGATAATAAGTTATAGTCTTTTTACGAGTCTATATGTATGTGCTGTAGCAAATGTAATGATACAATAGAATTATTGGAGCCATTGTTGTAATCGTTGTCTGCAATTTAAAGTTTTGAATTTCCATAATACAAATTTTATATCAAAGCAACTACTGAAAACAATGAATATTACGTGGATTAATATAAAGCGATGAAAGGACAATTTAAGGTTAGAAAAAATGTAATATAGAATGTTATTATGGTAAAAAAGAATCCTTCATTTTAAACATACGCATCAATGTAAATCGAGTATTTATTTCTGTATTCTTAACTGAATGTTACAAAATGATTTCGTTTCAAGTCATCGTCCTGTCTACAACTATCTTTATTTCAACATTGCTGATGCATTTTAATCAACCATATGACAGGTAAAAATAGGATAATCAAGCAACTAAACAAACGACCAAGGAAGAAAGCATTTAAGAAAGTTAGCAATAACAGCTTTACAGTTGTAATTCATAATGCATGTAATAATAATATGTACTGAAATATCAAACACGCTTTTTGCGTAGACTGTCTTTTGAAAAATGAAAGTATTCTTTGTAAAAATTGTGATAATGATTTTGATGAAAAGGACATTTCCACGCTCAATCGAAATCTGATTGGTTCTCCTTATGATCTTAAAGCGTCATAATTCTACATTTTTAAGACCGAGTGCTCAAATTGTAACTAAATTGATATAAGTTCCCCTCTTCAGAAAAAATCTTGATGTAATGGCGTCATTGTGATTGTTAACTGAAGAATCAATGTTGTATCATTTATTACTTTGTTACACAGGTTATGAAAATTGTTGAATCTCAAATAGCAATCATTACTGTTATTTGATTAGTGAGTTAAATTAACACTGATTGTAATTTAAGAAACAAACAAACCAAAAACAACCTAAAATGCAATCATATTATAAAATCATGAAAAGTTCTATTACACATCAGTCTATATGTATCTGAAGCAAACGATACATTAGAATATATAACAAAAACAAAAACATCTGAATTACAAGGTAAAATCTACCCTGCCTTTTATATGCATTGCGTTTCACATCCACTATAAAATATTACTCCAAGGATCCGAGGGTTATCAGATACAAACAACTTAACCACCACTACCAATACCACCAACAAAAACACCACGCCAAAAGGCCGGGAAGTGGAGGGAACTAGAAACAGTTATATTTATACGGATTTCGTACAAAAAATCTTTTCTACTGGCAAACTGACTAGAAATTTTACATGCACATATTTAGCAAGTTTCTAACCTTGATTAATTTAAATTCACCTTATCCCACTCAAAGACTATGCATATCGGCTATAGCGTCATAATATATATTTTAGTGCAATCATTTAACGTTAACTGCTCTTTTCTGTTCTATTCAATCAACTGTGAATCTGTTACCATGAGCGACATGTTAAAAGTTCGCGTACTTCTTCTTATGAAGTGACAGATAAGTGGTGATGAAGAAGGCAACGTTGAGACTCTTCCGTCTATCTCACCACTAAATAATTCTTTTACAAATGATGATGACGACAGTATAGGACAATTTGTGAAACTAATGATGATAGAAATAAATGACATTCTTAAAGACACATTATGCCTCAGAAACAATCATACTTTTTCTCCTTAAGGAAGTGCAAACATGAGTTTTATAATATTTAGATAATGGTTTTAGAGCGTGCTGGACGTTTATTACCAGAATACAAATGTAATGTTTGTGAAAATATTTGTCATAAAAGTAGCAAAACGTAAAAGAAGTAGTATTTTGACTTCCATACAGAATACTAAATCAGTATAGATATAGTAATTGCCAAAAAGCAATAGAAGCAAAAGAAGATGCAGGTAATTGGTAAATGAAAATATAACAAGACAATAAATAAAAATATTTTGGGAAATGATAAAAAACGCATTTTGGGGGATAATGAGCCTGTAATGTCTGTCCCGAATAAGAAGTTAAAACAGATAGCTAGCCAGGAACACTCATATGTCTGATTATTTCTGTTAACCTACAAGATTTCAAAAGATTATATGTTTGAGATTTGGAATATATGTGTGATGCTTTAAATCATCATGTTTGTTTGGCTAATGTAATATTTTGTAAATGTTCGGAATAATTTACTCTGCACTCGTTTGTTTTCATTCCACCGATGTCCATTATTAGATGCTTGCTTGGAAATTGGAACAATTAACTTTTCGGAAATGAACAAAAAATGATACATAGAATTTATACCAGTATATTACCAAAATAAAACAAAATCTGTACAAGTATATTAATTTAGTCATTAAGAAAAGTGTTATCAATATTTATGATATTCATATTCTAGAAGTTGGTAACTTGGTTTTCAATCGCTTGTATACTTCACTTAAACCTTTGAGTAAGTGCATTATTTATTGCGATATTCAATAATATGTCTACTTTGATTTGATAATAATGTAATGGGTTTTGAAATCAGTGTTATAGCTTTATAGCTTTGAAATATCAATTGAGGACGAATGTTCACTTAATATTGTTTCATGTCGATGTTAATTTGCTTAACGCTCATCATATCTAACTTATTTTGTCTCAATGTTAAAATATAATACTAAAAATGACATTACAAACAAAAGCTGATAAACAAAATGTGTACTGTCACACCCACATGCCTTTGTGGTAAAATGAAATGATTGAAAATGAATCATAACATTTACTTATGTCATGGCAACTATTAAATTGACTAATGCAATTTCTGATATGGAAACCAATAAGCATATGTTGGATCAATTACCGGTATTGTATGTCAGAGGTTTAATTAATGCATTGTGCCACAGGAAATACAATTCATTCATTAGTGCATTAGAAATGACATCTCATTTGATTTGTTTGCAAAACAAATTCCATTCGTTTAATATCATGTTAACATCAGATTGCTTTGGAAAGATAAAAGATAAATATTTAAAAGTAAACAAAACTTTCAAGAAATAATTATATAGTTTATTTTTATCTAATAAAATAAAAGATAAATATTTAAAAGTAAACAAAACTTTCAAGAAATAATTATAATTTCGAGCAAGATTCTCTTCCTTTAAACGATATGATTGCTTATTTTGCTGATTCAAGTGAATTGCATAGAAAATCTACAAAAGCAGTGGCTTTTTACTATAACACCATCATTTTACAATGCGGGCAATTATTCCGGTATGTAAACAAAAACATTAGATAAATATCAACTTTGCAGCCACATTTGTATAAGGAACAATTTTCCGAAATCCTACATTTACTTTTGTAAAAACAGACAGTGAATGTTTTATTATATCGTACATGATATTACCACTTTTAATTGTAACCTCCGCCTTTTTCATATCTCATAAAGACGTAACTAAAACACATAAGTCGTAATTTATTTGTTAACACCAGACTCTATCAATATGGTAAAATGTTTTGGCTAAATCTGACATACAGATTTACATAAAAAACAGCATCATCCAACAAATATAAAACCCCCAAAACCAAGATGTTTTTCTCGGTGTTGACATGAACCAGCAAGTTTTAACTCTCAAATTTGGATACGAGTCTACTTAGTGAAGTTTCAATTCCACATTATCTTAACATCAGATTTTAAACCAATTCACCGCATTAATGTTAAATGTTAACTGTTGTAAATACACCAAATTTGTTAAAAATACACCTTTTCATTGACAGTATTATTGAACAGAATCAGAATATGTAATAAAATTTTTGATGCATTGCTACTGTACCATTATATGCTTGGCATATAGTACTTAATTCTCTTTAAATCATTTTGCATTATTTCTATAAAACCAATGTAAAATATTAAGTAATATATCACGATTGCACAAAAATGTTATACATTTTCTTTGCATAACCATTAAGGTGGTTTAACATTTTTTTTAGAAATATCTCGAATTATTCCAGACCAATAAAGAAGAAAGAAATTTACACACTGTCACATACACAGGGAACACTTGGGATTATAAGTAAAATAGACATTTCATTTGTACAAATACCATATTTATTTTCTACAGTAAGATCATTTAAATTAAAACGATTTATTTTCCAGACAGGTATGTCAAATTAACACAAAATAAACATTTATACGGGGAAGAAATAATGTTTTGTTTTATAACACAAAATCCATTGACGTCATATCCAGACAAAATTTATATATACAAGGACATCTGCAAATATATTGGATATTTCCTGAAATGCTAGACATTTTGAACACCGATAGTTCAGGTTATAATGATATTCAGAGGAGTCATGTTATGCCATTTGGCACAACAGTCATTAATCATAAGGTTAATTCAGCACAAACAGAATGAAAGTAATTCTCATTAGAAATTCGATTAGGATATAACTCAATTAGCCCCAAAAGTATATACCATATGTCAAGAGGCACACAAAAAGTCTATGTGCTAAATGAGACATAGAATGTCAAAATGATGTATTTGAATGGATTTGTGCCATTAGCCATGGTAAACATATCGTCAGATGTACTTAATCCATTTAGTACGTATCGCTGAATGAACTTGAAAGTTGATAAAATAATTAAACTTGGTCTCTAAATGTATAGAATCATTTGTAGCTTGCTATATAGTTTCGTTTCACAATCTAACAGACTAAGAATATTCAAATACCTGAGTGAGCACTTAATCAAAACAGCATCACGAAACAATAACGAGGAGAAAATGTTGTAAAAGTTTGTGGCCGGTCAATCCAATCTTGTTTTAATGCGTCAGTAAATTCGTATACAGACAAGCGCATCATTCAGTGTGAATACTTTAAGGTCAAACTATTGTCCGAAACCAAAGGATAAGTAGAGCAAAAGGACAAAATGAGGTTAATTAACTCCTACATAGTATTATATGAATAAACAATTCTGATTTTTAATCGATTCTTATTAGCTAAGACAAATTATCGTTATGTACATTTGGTGATTTATATTATTTACAATTCTTTATATTAAATGTACATTATGATTTATATCCTTTCAATATATTGTCTGAATCACACTTGTCATGGTGTTTTAATCGTTTGCCTATATAACACAAACTAACAGCAAAGTATCTATAGTATATAGTATCTATGTATTCTATAGTTCTATATGAAAGTTGTCAGTAATTAAAGGATAAGCTGACATTTTCACTCAGTTATTGTATACATCTGTTACATTTTTGGCGGTCAGTGCAGATATAATGAATAAGTATTTTGTATGAAAATTAAAATACTACTGTGTTTATATTTTGCTACTTTTATGACAAATTATTTCACATTTGTCCTACTTCTTCAGGTAACATTCTTTAAAATTTTTATTTTATTTAGACATTAAAGAATTTTTTTGCCATTTCTAAAAGAGTAAACTTTATTTTTTGCTGAGGTATAATGTGCCTTTAAGGCAAAGTTTGATAACACTGATTTATAAACTTATAAAGTTTGCTTAATCTCCTTAGATTTGTGGTATAGATTATAAAGTTGTGTTTTCTTTTTCAATTATTCACATAAATATCTTTCTCAATTCAGTCCGAACTATGGTGCTATCGAATGTGTTGTCGATTTTTATATTACATTGGAATCAAAGTATTTCCTAGATAAGTAGATTCCTAGACAAAAATTAATGAAACAAATTTGTTGGCAACTTAGCGACCTTATTGAGGAAATTTGGTGGGTAGAGCAAACTATGTCGTCTGTCACATTTGTACATTGTCGTTTATTGTCAATTAAAATCTGAGGATGAATATGTCATTTTATGATCTTACTATAGACACTTTTTTTTCAGTACAAATGCAATGTCTGTTTTACTTATAATCCAAACGTTTTCCCTGTGTACATGTGTTAATTTTCCTTTCTTCTTTATTGGTCTGGAATATTCGAGATATTTCTATATATTTTAAAAATCATTTGTTACATTTTTTATTATTCAGTGACTTTTAAAACCATATACGTAAACACAATATTGCAAGTTCAATTCCATTAAATCAGTTTGATGACTTTGGTGGTAGTACATATTCAAACGTTTTATAATATGTTTAAACACAATTCTACATTTCGAAGTTAGTTATTTGAATAACGAATATGTTTTAAACGTTCACATATTATTCATATGATGGCGATAATAGAATCTATGACGTCGAACTTACGTGATGGTCAAAATGAATGATACGTTTTTCATGGTAAATTTAATTATTGTAAACTAATCCAGAGTAAATAGACGAAGGTATACACAATTATTTTGAGATGGTTATTAAAGACAAACATACATTTAAGCAAATAGCACTATCATAATGATAATAATTATAATAATAATCTAATCGTAGGATATTCCAATTGACTCATTAAAGTTATATTTCTCTGTTAAACGTTTATGTTACGACATTGTTACATCTCTTTATTTGGAACATATATAGATATTTGCTTTCCAAAATGTTCTAAGCAATATGATTGTCCTGTTGTTCAATGTCTGTAACTATTTGACCTAAATCTATGACATCACTTACCTAGTTCCTGCCGTACACGTTTTAAATAATTTTATTTATTACGAGGCCAATGACCAATTACAAGTTGCGTAGTTTGTACAAATTCCCATTATTCATTGGCAAACAAAAGATATTAGATTAAAGGTTTTTCTTCGTAGATGCGTAATTTCAATTTACATAAGTGAACAAGGACTTGTGTATATTTGCATACAAAATATGAATCCCGCAAAATCACTGTGTAATTGATTACGATTATATTTAAAGCTCCTTCTTTACGCGCATAAGGATCCTGTAACTCAAATTCTTTTATGGTTTCGTATTATAAACAAGCAATTATCATAGTATTGCAAGCAATCCATAAGTCCCCTACCGGTAAGAGCCCAAGCAACATTCTGAAGGGCCATAATGGCCATTCACATGTTCCTATTTTAAGTAAATTTGTTGAAAAAGTTCTTTAAAAGTGATCACAGGAAACAGTTTTTATGTACAGACAGACGGACTGAAGGACACTCTAAAGTTATTTTTTAAACATCCCTGTTATCAAAATATAACATTTTTAAAATCCTATCATGATTGAAGAAGTTAGAGTAAAAATTACCAATTTCTCAAAAAAAAGTCTAAGTTCAAAAGGGGCATAATTCTGGAAATAGTCTTGCTAGAGTATTGAACACTCACAAATGTTGAGTGATAATAAGAAACATTTATATGAAGTTTGAAGTAGATACATTCAGAATAAGAAGTTATTAAAAAAAACAATGTTTTTTTTCATGAAAATTTTAAGTTCAAGGGAGGTAATTCTGATAAATTTTGTGCTAGAGTTGTAAACCTTGTCACATATGATGTGGTTGATGACAAGCAACTTATATTTAAAGTTTGAAGAAAATACCTTAAGAAATAAAGAACTTATAGTGAAAAAACTTAAAAACTAGAATCAGAAATCTTGAAATTCAGTCTATTTGTTGCCATAGCAACCAGAATTTTCAACAAAGAAAGATAAGAAAAGGATGTGCATAATTTCCATACTGCCATCTATCCATATATCAAGTTTCATAAAAATATTTTCAGTACTTTTTGCGTTATCACTGGATCCAGGTTATGTGTAAAATTTGCCATATTTTCAGTCTATTTGTTGCCATAGCAACCAGAATTTTCAACGTAGGAAGAAAAGAAAAAGACGTGCATAATCTCCATACTGCCATCTATCCATATATCAAGTTTCATTAAAATATTTTCAGTACTTTTTGCGTTATCGCGGGATCCAGGTTATGTGTAAAATTTGCCATATTTTCAGTCTATTTGTTGCCATAGCAACCAGAATTTTTGTCACAAAGTGAAAGTACGTTTGTAAATCTTGCATTATATTTTCACGCCGAACCTCATTTTTACTCTATATTCATTGATGTGAGATTGCATCATCTTTTGTTCAATTTAGAGTTTTCGGGTGAAATTATTATTTAGAGTATTTTTATGGTTTGCATAAATTTCCATGTCTCAATTTAAACATTTTGCCGTTTATTTCACAAAAATCCTTTCAGTAATAAGAAAGTTACATTTTTGTTTTATGAACCAGATATATGTATTATGTCTGTATTTGAAGGACGGGCCTTTATTTTACATTACTATTTTTCCCGCCGTCCCAGCTTTATTTCGTGCAAATCGATTTTTCATGTTTAGCACGATCTGTTTTCCCGCTCAGT